>NW_022992311.1:0-30667 GCF_902827175.1 Gymnodraco acuticeps
TCTCTCTCTCTATCTATCTATCTATCTATCTATCTATCTATCTCTCTATCTATCTATCTATCTATCTATCTATCGTTCTGTAATATTTGCTCTCATGTTTGTTTCAGCAGGGATGGCAGCCCTGCTCCAGCTGTCAGACTCTGATAGTGCTGCATTCACACCTCTCATACCTAACAATTTGTGTGATTTCAGCCGAAAATGGCAGCTTGTGTCGCATTGTATTTTACTTGGCCGAACCATACTATTGTATTTCATTGGAGCTAATGTATCCTTTCCCTGGCTCAGCCCCCGGAGGTTGCACAGAGTGGTGTGTCAGCTGCTGTGGTGAAACACGGCTGACTCCTCCTGACCTCACACACACACTGTGGAGTCAGTAGGGCTGACTCTACAGGTATTTCTTCCATTTTACACTGAGTGACAGCGTGGGGATAGAGGTATGCTAATGTGACATTATCCAGGGTGTACTCGCTCTCAACACACCTACATGTACACACACACACACACACTTGTACACACTCACACACACTCAGGTTAGTGCAGAGAAGGGAAATAACTGTTAGTGATGAATCAACACTGCAGAAAGGCTCTTGTGTAAATGAGCAAGTTATGTCAGTAATGTCTCAGGCATTTGCTCGGCACGCTGCATTCTTTCTCCGAGCAGTATCTCCTGTACCATCTCGTCATGGGCAGCTTTCTAAATGCCATTGGCTTGGAAGGTATTCCTTAAGGATCCACCACTTTCTGAATGCAGCCACTCACTGAAATAAACAGTGCCTCTGAGAGCTGCTCAGTATTCATGTCTTTTCTTTGTCATCTAGCAGTCACTTTCACTGTAAGATGTGTCTGAATGCAGTGATAATGTGTGTGCTCTAAATGGAGAGCCTCTCCAGAGTGCAGTCTCTCTTCTGGTAGACAGCTTTGCATGCATTTGTACAAGCATCTGTGTGTTTGTGAGTACATTTGTACCTGTAAGTTCACATCTGACTGAGGCATCGCGTCCGGTGTGAACGTAGCATGAGACCCTTATGCTACGTTCACACCGGACGCGATGCGAATATTCGCTTCGCTCTAAACGCTCCTATCGCATCGCTCTAGTCGCTCGAGTTTCACCGCGGATGCCAGCTGTGTTTACTCGCATCATTCAAACAAGACGCGCTGGCTCGGGAGCTACAACTACAATATAATGAACATATTTTACCGTGATTAAATTGTAATACACGTTTCTAAATGATGCCGACGTAACAACATACTGATACCGGTTAGTAAAAACCATGAATTAATTCTTTGACAAGTCTGCAGACAGATGGCAGGCGAAAAACCTTTTAGAATGCTTGTTTTCTGAATGGAGATTGGGTCGACCAGGCTAAGCTAACGTTGTATATGATCACTCCACACTCATAACAACGGCCTATACAGACATAAATAAACCAGCGACTGTATTCTCCATGACACAGACAGTCTGTGGTTTGTACTTGTTTAACTTTTGTCTAGTTTCTGAACAGATATGAGGAGATGTGATCTCTGAGGGCTAACAGCTAACGGCTAACGGCTGATGTTTTCTGGTTGAACGTCAGTGACGGCAGGCTGAGATCCTCATCGCTGATTGGCTACCGCGAGATCGCGTCACGCGAATATGACGTTCGAGTTGAACAAATTGAACTCCAGCTTATCGCGGCCCCCTTCAATCGCCTCAATCGCGCCGCAGAATTCACGCCCACCGCTTCATGCTCGCCGTCGGAGCAAATTCGCGTATGTCTTGACTTTACATGTAGTCGCGCCGCCCCAAAACGTTGCATCGCGTCCGGTCTGAACGCAGCATTAGACACACTACTGACGGCTCTGTCAGGAACAATGGAGCGGGGGTTAGAATGCTTCCTTTATGTGGAGCAGAGAGGCGTCTGACGTATGGCTCAATCACAGAGAAGGTCAGAACGCCTGAGAGGAAAGAGAAGAGAGAGGATTAGAGACAGAAGCTCCAGGAGAACCATGAAGAAAAGTGAACGCTGACAAGTGTCGTAATGCCAACACATTCTGGTTATCCGTAGCAGTCTTGCTTCCATGTTACTATTCCTATATATTATAATATATTTAGACAACACTAAAACAAGAGGCCTATTCAAAGACATAGAAATACAGTGGAAAAATGCAAAGCATACTGGGATATTCTGAGCCATTGTTTCCCATTAGCCATATGTACTGTAAACTGACCACGGACTGACTGACCAACATAATGTATGTCCAACAGTGAGATGTGATGATGACAAACAAAGAACCAGAGTGCTCAAAACACTCTCAAGTCTCTCTCCATCCGTACAAATCATTGCAAATACTATATTGAGAGCAATTTCAGTATTTCCAAATAATGATTCAGAATTCAATGTAAAATTATACATAACAACATAATAGAGAATGAGGAAGTGAACTGGACGTTATGTCTAACAACAAAATACAGGCTTTATTCAGAAAGTAGTTTCACGGATCACTTTATAATCGCTGTGATTTCACAAACAGTCTGTGCCTCTTCAGGAGAACACAACAAAGTAACACCGGCATTCAACAAATAGTTTCGTGAAGCATGCTGCTTGATTACTAAACATGATACAGTTGTTGCTTCTTTACACAGTCCTACTGTGTTTGAAGATCTCACATGTGGTCTAGGAGAAAGTGGACCAACAATTCCTCATCCTCTCGAACAGTGGTTCTCAAACTTGTCCTGTCATTCCCCACTTTGAACAGGTGGGCCTTTTCAAGCCCCACCTGTTCCTCATCGCTCCAATCAAATGGTAGGCCAAGCTTAAAATGGTCAAATGTATCGTTCTATAACAGGGGTCTCCAACCTTTTTTAGGATGAGAGCTACTTTCAAAAAATAAAACAAGTCGTCCATCCATCCATCTTCTCCCGCTTACCCATGGTGGGGTCGCGGGGGTAGCAGTTCCAGGTACAAGTCGTGAGCTACTTTTACTCCTCTTTTTGTTGTTTTTTGCAGTGTATGTATTTAGCACATTTTAACATTATGATATGCTGTTTGGGTCTGTGGGACCCGTTTTCAGTGTTTACTAAAAGAACATGTTTGCAATTAAATTATTTTAACCTGCTTTATTTGGGGGTGGACGTCACATCCTCTAGGGCGGTGAATGCATGCAGTGAAATGCATCAATCTGGTGCACTTTGAGCACAAAATGAATGTATGGATACAGCTCTCAACACTCAGATGAAAGGGAGCTGTATACTTTTCAATAATCCAAACATCTTTAGAATATGATCACAACCAATAACAACTGGTTTATTCTTATCTTACCTAGTTAGCATTCTTTCTTTTTATTTATGCATATTTTACTGATCATTCCCCTTTTAAACTGTTTACTGTCCTATAGTACACATTGGAATGATTCCTTTATATTTCTCTCTCTCTCTCTCTCTCTCTCTCTCTCAGAGGATGTATGCTCCTCCGTGGCGATGACGGCTTGCGTTAAAAGATAATAATAAACATAGGCCTATTTGTAAAGTGGGGGGACACAAACGGGATTTCGAAAAGTGTCACGGTTAAACTCCTTATGAAGCGGTGTGGTGCCACTCCACATTGCTTTTCTTCCCGACTGCAACGCTGTGAGGTGTTCAGTAGTGAATGTGAGAGTATTTCAGTAGTGTGTGTGCAAGGCCAGATGTTTTCAGTTGTGTGCGTGTGTGTGTGTGTGTGTGTGTGTGTGTGTGTGTGTGTGTGTGTGTGTGTGTGTGTGTGTGTGTGTGTGTGTGTGTGTGTGTGTGTGTGTGTGTGTGTATTTGTGTGTGTGTGTGTGTGTGTGTGAGCATTTCACAGTGTGTATGAGAGATTTTTACATATGTCTGTAAATGATTTTGGTTTCAGTTGTGTGTGTGTGAGCAGGCTCGGATTGGCCATCGGGAGATTTGGGACTTTTCCCGGTGGGCCGCTGCCATTGGTGGGCCGCTGGCTCTGGCATAGGTGGGCCGTGGACTTTCACAGCGCCGCTGCGCCGGTACCTCATCCACCGCCGTTGCGAGTCTCCGGCTTTAAATGTCCACTGCCCGCGCGGACCCAGGTTTGATTCCGGCCTGAGGTCCAAAAAATCTATTTAAAAAAATAATAATAATAATCTCACATTCATCGCGTCCATTCGCGACCCACCTATCACATCTCTGCGCACCACACTTTGAGAAACGCTGCTCTAGAAGTATACAACAAAATAAGTAGTTTGTGCATAAACTGAATTCTTGGGATCTGTCCTTTTTATTGCAAAGCAAGACTTCAAAACACAAAC
Source organism: Gymnodraco acuticeps (assembly GCF_902827175.1). NCBI lineage: Eukaryota > Metazoa > Chordata > Actinopteri > Perciformes > Bathydraconidae > Gymnodraco > Gymnodraco acuticeps. Next base: position 4,279 of record NW_022992311.1, read on the forward strand.
ATCTTATTGCAAAAAGAAAGATGCATCACCTGTTGTGAGTCCGCTCTTTTAATGGAACGTTTTTTTGGTTATATATATGTTGACCTAACTTGTCAACTTGATACATTTTGCTTTCCCCACACCCACCTTGGGCGCAACGACCTCTTTAATTAATTCACCCTCTCCATTTGGAATCGATTTTCTTTTTTAAATGAAAAAAAAGGTGCTCAGATTGCAGCCTATACAAATGAATAAATAAATAATAGACTGTGGTGGATATGTCAAGATATAAAATAAAAGACCAGCTATGGTTGTGACCCGCTCTATTCACAACAAACAGTGTGTCCATGAGTCTGAACAACAACTAGACATTACTCACAAACATGAGCATGGTTGTATTGTCTGAATACACTGAAAACAAAGATGGCACACATTCAGCACCATGGACAGGGCCAACAGGAGACACCGTCAGAGCGCTGATGAGGACAGAGGCATTCCAAATATAGGCCTAACTGCTTTAATGTACAATTAGTTGTGATTTGCTGGAGATAGACAGACAATCAAATGGTATAGAATCAAAACACAATAATAAGGAAATCTTCTAAACAAACACAATTAGATAATATTTTAGTTTAACAATAATTTAAGCAATCATTATTAGAAATAATTTCAATCAATTGTCTCCGAAGCTAATGTAACTTTCCTCAATGGAAGAGAGAGGGGTTTCATCTCAAGGGAAGAACATTTATTCAAAGAAATTAAGAAAAAAAAAGAAATCAGCATAAGTGAGAAGTGTGTTACATTTCTGTCTGTATGTCACATAAGAGTTTGTTCCACAGTGTAACCCCTAGATTCCACCGGGTCCGTCTGCGGCGCGTTACGGCTGCTATTCCACCAGACGCGCCGCGTTACGGCTCAGAAGCGTCCCAGAAGCGTCTCGCCGCTGGGCTCCGCTCGAAATAGGATTGAAGTCTATTTTTCGACGTGACGCAGCCGTAAGCTAATGTCAGGCAGGCAGGAAGTGGAACGTTCAGAGCATATACGTATATATATATATATATATATATATATATATATATATATATATATAAATATATACACACCAGAGGTTGCGCTAGACGTTTTCACTGCCCGTCATTTTGACGGCCAGGATCGTAAAATTTCCGTCAAAATCCATTATTACCCGTCGGTCTGTACACAACTCTGCTGGGGGGGAACACGCTCGTGAACTGTCAACGGGGGGAGGGGGGGAACGCACATTCGTGAATTGTTAGCGCCGGTGTTATGCCGTGTTATGCATGCCTACTGCACCTCGCGGGAGCGCGCCACAGTGTAAATCAAAAACTTACAGACATTTTAATGATTTGTACGACAAAGTTAGGTTTGGAAACTACAGTATATCACTTCCTTTTTGGCGGGCATGCATAACACCGGAGCCTCGCTGCGGGGAAGCTTTGGCGCTGTTCTGAGTTTGTTCTAATCCGTCAAAATGACGGACTGCTTTCAGATTTGTCCGTCATTGTTAAAAAAAAACAATGACGGAAAATATTCGGTTAACGCAACCTCTGATACACACACACAAACTAATAGGGTATGACGCCGGAGGAGGCCGGACCAAAACCGGGGCGCAGCCGTAACGCGGCGCAGACGGACCCGGTGGAATCGAGGGGTAAGGAACATTTTTAATGGTGTTGAATCTTGGTGTCTCCGAAAGACTAGGAGTGCATGAAATGTCATCAGGACATCCAGACTACATTCTGCCGGAGCCACGGTCTGTAATTAAAGGCCGGGTTTCAGAAAGTACGGCAGCGTGCCAGGTGCTGCACAGCTAGGCCGAGGGAGGAATACTCAAATATCCTCCGCCGTGATTAATCAATACTAACATCATATAATATTCCACATTTTTGCTCACAAAAAATGTTTTAGTTATGAATTAGTCACAATTTGTGCTTAATTTAATTCAAAAGTGACATTGTTCTTCTTAGGGATGAAATACAAATTCGAACAAGTTAATACACATGCACACACTATGAAGGGCCGTGTGGGCCAACATTCAAACTCACCTCGCACACACACTACTGGCAAGATATGGCCTTGCACAATTCACATTCAGTACTGAACACCTCGCACACACACTACTGAAAATTAACCTCACACACCCACAACTGAAAATTAACCTCACACACACACACACACACACACACACACACACACACACACACACACACACACACACACACACACACACACACACACACACACACACACACACACACACACACACACACACACACACACACACACACACACACACACACACAATTGAAATACTCTCACATTCACTAGTTGCATATGTGCATACACAACTGAAAATTATACCTCACACATGCAACTATAAATGAACCTCACGCACATACTACTGAAATACTCTCACATTCACTCACTCACACCTCACACGCACACTTCTGAAAAACATTTTCCTGAAAGGTTCTCAGTAGGGAATGTGCATGTGTTTCACCTATGTGTGTGAGGTAGAGATGTTAAGATTCACCGATTCGCATCGGTGCACCGGCATAAACGTTCAAGATGCGAGTGCACCGGTTGAAAGAGTGCACATCGGCTACAGTTTGGGTTGAACCGGGTTGAACTCGCGATGCATCGATTGCGTAGCGTCTTTGCATCGGTAAAAAACCGATTCATTCATATAAAATCCCCTAATCTTGTCAACGCTCAGCAGAGACGATCTTTGATATTTGCTTCGCCACTACGGAGGCCGAGAGTCTCAGTTATCAACACACACGGAAGTCGAGGAGAAAGAGAAACACAGCGCACCGAAAAATACCTACAAATCAAACGTTTGGCAACACTTCGGATTGTTCAAGAAAGACGGTGTAATAGTCCTTTATGCTATATAGTTGACCGCAGGTCATGGAGAGTAATAAGGTATCCGTAGACCTTTGTATGAGGTATCTTTATTACTTAACAGGTCTACAGCCATGATACATAGATCCGTCCTAGATGCGGGCTTGCATACACACAGTATCATTCCGCAGCCGCACCCCATCAGTAACGTCCTGATGGTATATGTGCGCGGCACAGATGGTCAACTTGAAAAATCGCTCGCAAATTGTTAACGATGCCGAGCCGATTTAAAGTACACAAGTAGTACGAGGAACTTAGCGACGCACATAAAGAGGCGACATGGGGTCTGCGGCTGAAAAGATAAACCTGAAAGTTAGACATATGAGTTAAATCACTCAGTGAGGTGTTCTGTCAGAGAGAGTGGTGTTTAGTTTACAGCAGCCTGTGACGGCCAATAATAATTTAAATGTATTCCTCACTGTAAGCAGTTATGAAATACCTGTTTGTGAAAGGTTATTTGTATTATTTATTGTTCATATAGAACCCACTGCTTTCTGCTCACTGGTGAGTTAGCCTATGAATGAGTGTTAAGCACATCAGTCAGAAGCTGTATGGGCATTGCTCTATGGTAGCTGTTATTTGCACATTGTTAATCATGAGCAATGCATCCTTACATTGTTTAACTGTGAGGTGTTATACAATTGTACTCTGGAGAGCTTTTAAAGGTAAAAAAATAAACGGCATGATGGGATGTGCAGTACCAAATATGTAAAGCACTTTTTTGTTAATGTATGATTTGCTGCATATAAGGAATAAAACAAAAATCCTCTGTCGTACCAAATTGAAGTATCATTATTTTTGCATCGTGTTGAATCGCATCGTATCGCACCGAATCGCATAATGTTGAATCAAATCGTATCGAACTGTATCGCAACAGGGGTGAATCGTATCGTATCGCATCGCCTGGTGTTTCAAATGTATCGTTAATGTATCGTATCGTGGCAACGTATCGAGATGCGCATCGCATCGGCCTCAGTGATGGAGATGCACATCCCTAGTGTGAGGGGGATTCTTGCTGTAACGGAAGTCATTGTAATGAAACGGAAGTACCAAACTGCTAGTGGTCTCTCTGCTAGCTCCGTTAGCCCCGTTAGCTTCATTAGCTCCAGGTTGCTACTTGCTACAGGGGCTCAACTGATCCGGAGAACACAACTTGAACTCAGACGTGTTTGTTGTGTTGATGCCTGGTGCAGTATTCGTCATTGAAATATCGGACTTATCTTATGGCTCTGCGATTCAAACGGACCGTCCATGAATGCAGTTTCTTCGGTAAGTGAAATTCAAGCACTTTATTTCTTACTGGTCTTTTTATTCAGCTAACGAGACGAAGCTACATCTGTGCTAACGATGCTATCCGTAGCATACAAGTTAAAACCTAATTGAGAAGTGTAAAACATTAAGAAGGATTATACTGTAGAACAAAAGGCTTCTCGGTGAGGTTGGCAAAATAAGGTCATGCTCGTACATTAGTTAGTTTGCTACAGTAGTTAGGTAACTGTATGCATTGTTATTGTTCATTTAAATGAGCTATGCTCGACGATGCAGACAGCTAGCGTCACAGTAGTGTTGAAGACCAGCGTACTGTATATGAGATTAACCTCACTATAAGATCTGTGTATTTCAAATATATGAATCTCACATTTCCAGTTGTTTCCAGAAATAACGTTGACGTAGATATTGCAATATGGTTTGTTGAGCTGGAGTTGATTCATGAAGCTAGCTGGTTAACGTTACCATCATAATAAACTAACAAACCCAAACGTTGTTGTTTTTATTAATATTATTACCAATACATACGGCCCCTCATAACACACAGGCACACACACTATAAAATAAATATAGTCTGTTTATGTATTTGCTTACTTTGTACATGCATATCTACAGTAGTTATATAATACCTTGTGATTTCTTATCCAACATCGTAAGAAGTAAAATAAGGAAATGAAACAAGCTGAACATGCACTGACTGTTCTCCATGTGTTTGAAAAATAATGAGCCATTCCTCAGTGAGCAGACCCCGAGTCCTGTGTGCCTGCATGGGGGCTTCAGTGTGTATGTGCGAGGACTAGGGAGATTTCTCCACCTCGTGCCCTCACAAGACACTATCCAATCCTCCATTAATGGAACTGATTGGTAGCTCATATTCAATTTGAACTCAATTATGCAGCATGACACGCAGCCGGACTGAGACTAACACACAGTCAGTGATTCCCCTCAGAGCAGAGGCTACACGCAGACCTGGACAGGACAGTGCCACTGCGACACACACACACACACACACACACACACACACGCACGCACGCACGCACGCACGCACACACACACAGAAGAGGCTGCTAATTACAGCCACGCAGTCAGAAGGCAGAGAGAGGGTGGTCACAATGAGCTGGACTGGGAGTCTGGCAGCAGGCTGTAGTTCATCATTGTCCATCAGAAAAAGTGTTTTTAACAAAGTCGGTGCTTATCAATGGGAGAACATTTTTTCAGAAATAAGTACAAAAATTAAAACACAAAACAAAACATGAATGTTTATATTAGAAGTAAAATAAATGTTTATGGATTACAAATTGTTATGCTAAAATAAGTGTGATAGATGAACTCAGATGATTGCGAATACGCATCAGGTATTGTTTCTGTGAAATGGCAACAGGGGCGGGAAGGTGGGGGGGCGGTGTGGCGTGGGCAAGGGACCCTTTATTTAGCCTTTTGTCTTTTTTGTTCTCTTTCTTTCTTTTTGTTTTATGGTTAACATTATGTGTATCTGTGTCCTGTATATATCCCTCTGAGAGGGCAACTAGAAGGCAGCAAAAAGATGGTCACAACTAATGTCAAGTTTGAATCACCCCTTCAGAAGACTTAAATGATCGATTGCCTTTTCTGGAGCTGAATGAAAACTGCTTTATTTAGAAACATGTATGTATTGGAAAGACATTCTGCTGCTTTACAATAAAATGTTGCCTCCACATTTAAAGTTAAAGTCAAACTGGGCGTCCATTCTGATGTAATATGCTCAATGGATAGATCATTGCATTGTATAACTCTACATGAAATACATTCTGCAAAGACTGTGAACTCTCTCCTCCGGCTGCTGATGTTTGGTGTATTTCAGAATCTTTAATTGATTAAATGAAATGGAGGGAAGTCTGTGAGCTATAGTCAGGCGAGCTTTTCAAATACAGTATAGGAACCACTACAAATGTACCAGCCTCTGGAGAAAGGGCTCTGGTTTCAGGGAGCATTCATTCAAGAGCCTGCTGAGTCCTACAGTATAGCTGTCTTCAGTGAAACCACATGTATACAGGTGGGCCCAGCAGTGGTGAGGCAGAGCATTACCCTTCATGGTCACACACAGTGGCGGCACCAGGGTATGGCTGGGGTAGGCTACAGCCATACCAAGAAATGGCTTAGCCCCACCATGAAACATTATGTTAAAGTAAGCATGTTGAGAACACGGATTGCGAAAATATACGGGTCGTGTCCACAACACACAAACTGATCCTGCTGTAACAACAAGTGCACGTTACTGATGCAATATGGTTGAGACCATTCGGGCTTATGCTAGAGGGGTGCAAGGAATAGTCTAAGTAGTGGGGGAGTTTTATACACTAAAGGTGTGGACATTCTCTGGCGTTATAATATCAGCGCGGCCGCGGTCAGATCAAAATGCCTCCGAATGCAATTTGAACAGACCTACAGCCAATCAGAGCAGGGTCTGCTGCGTCATGCCTTACTGATTGAGATCAATCGAAACTGCCATTCAGTATCCCCATTGGATCTTCAACGTGTACTATCACACGTCACGTTCACAGTGATCCCTTTTTATTTACTACAAGATAAATGTGCCGTTTTATTTCATACAGTTCCATTTGGATTGAGACAGGGAAATAATCTAAACCTCACAAGTGGCGTTTCACTGTCAAGGGGAGCGTGCATGTAATTACATTGCAAATACTGACTTGAGCCCCACCACTGTGTGGGTTAGCCCTACCATAGATTACCCAACACAAATACTCTGGAGCCGCCACTGGTCACACACTATCAATTGACAATTCATTTGCATTCACTGTGCTGAACAAAGTCCCCACAGTCTTTAAGAGCAGTATTCTTCACGGCCGAGGAATGACTAACCCTAACACCTAAAGTAGATGTGCACAGGACACCAACATGACAATGTTTTAGGTGTGAAGAAACAAACTGCAGTTGATAGTTACACAAATCATTTCACACCCTTGTTATATGATCCTCGTGGTCACACAGGATCTAGTTATTATATCTTTGCATCAACAACAGCTCCATGTAGAATCACACCAAAGCTGCAGATGAGGTTTGAGACTCACAAAGGACAAAACAAACACACTTCACTGCACAAATACCCATCAGAAAACTCTCAAAATCAGTAGATTACTTCAAAGCCACTCCACATTTGTAATCACAATGTGCGGTAAAAAAGGAAAAGGTGTGTGACATTCAGCCATGTGATTTCCAGGCAGTTAATTGAGAGCAGCAGTAGAAGGTTTCACTGTACCAGAGCGTGTGTGCAGTGAAGGTGAGACCCAAGGCGCTCCACTTTCAATCAGCCCCAGCAATTGGTTTCACTTACCTAGAGAGAAAAGAGAAACACAAACAATTACACCGTGCATTCAGAGTGCGTGCTGCGTTACACACAGGCATGGATTCATTCATTCAGTTATCCAGAGCTACTTTGGCACTGACTGGCCAAAGAGGAATGAACAGTTGATTCCATTGAAATCATTCAGCACAGGATGTGAAGCGCAGCCATGTGAGCCTGAATCCTCTGTTCTACTTGATTCAAAGATCATTTCACATGCTATGTAATAAGTAGAAGGCTGCAGTCTCCCATGTGTCCTCCAACACTTTAGGCTAGGTCATTCATTCATTTATGAATTGGTGATCATTATTTAGATGAACTTTGTAATTGAATTTCAAGAAATGAAAATGTGATATCGCTGTCACATCCGAAGGGTAACACGCAGGATACAGTGTGTGTTGGCCTGAGACTGGCTCTGACTCTGGAAGAGCCATCTGTCTCAGACTTTCACATTTGAACTTGTACAATTAATGATGGACATTTTCCGTGTAGTACTGTGCATAACTGTCTTCACACACTATTCACAGTCTGGTGTAACAGTTCTAACAGACACACTAAGAAATACTTTGACAAATGATGATCGAAAATGATTGGCAACCCCTCATTCCATCAACAAATCCCCCTCACAAAAACCTCAAAGTATCACTTCTCACCTGCTCTAGCAACAGCTTAATATCAACTCTCACCAAGACAAGCGGATCTGAGGCTGCTGCAGTGTGGACCCTGAACGCCTCACTCCTCAGTCCTATACCTACCTGCTGAGGGATTTGCATGATGTTCGTGATGTGTTTTATATTACACCCTGTTTCTTGTCTTTGGCTGGGCTCAGGGTTCACTCCTTCCTTCAACATAAAGGCTGTTTCTTTAGGATGCTTTAATCCATATTTGTATATAAACAGTTAATCAAATGTATATGATTATAATGACAGTAACACCAATAGACTTTCTTTTGTATTGCTGATGACTGTTAACCCACATTTTGTTAACCCCGTAGTTAAGGAAAAGGCTCAAATCCATCATTTTGGATTAAAACATGTTTTACCCTTAATGTGTGTCCAACAATATATATAAGTGAACCTGTTAAAGCCCATAGCCCCCGCCCGCACCTGGTGTCCACACTGCTGTGTCCACACTGACGACTGAACAATCCTGATGTAACATGTAGCAACAACATAGAGATACTCTTGATCATACAGTAAATACGGCTGCACCGCCAGTCAATCATTGGTGTATTGATTTGGTACATTAGAGAAGGAAACATGGAACAAACACCACTGAATCTAGCATGTTAATGTTAGATAAGTTGCTTTCCTTGCATTTTGAAATTCAACCTGAAAGTCAACCTGCAATGCTGACAGTGATGGAAGTTGGACAGGACCTGATATAAATGATCAGAAGTGAAATGCAGCATTGGTTGGGTCCTATAGATTGTCAGATTAAAGAAGCACTTGACAAGTTTGTTAAAGGAACAAACTGTCACTGGGTAGGGACGTGGCTTTGCTGAGGTGCGTTGGAAGCAAAATCATTATAATGCAGAAGTATTAACAATTGTATTTATTTCCATACTGTTATCATAATGCGTTCAGACATTGGATTCTATTGTTACAATCAGGCCTCAAGTGATTTTTCGCTTTTAATATAACTGGCTGGCAATCGATGGTTACACAACAAACGATATTCTCTAACTGACTGAATGCATTATAATCACAAAGGAGATGCAGTTGGCAGAGATTTGTGCTCAATTACAGGACTGATGTGGGCTGTAACAGCACACAGAGACGACAACACGGCGGCTTCAAATGTTCCACCCACTAGTTTATATAGCCTATAAGTACATGTAATGTTATGTTCATTCCACTAGCATTTTAAATCCTCCATCTGTTCCATGTTGACATTAATATTGGGTAAATATATGTAATGCTAAATACATGAAGACATACAGTATGTTTAAAGGCAGCGTGCACAATCTACAGTCTACATTATAAGAACATAATGGTAATAGCTTTCCACCTAAAACACTAAAAGTATTTGACCCATGTAAAACATTACCAGGATATAATGAAATGACATCATAGCATACAGCAGCTGCATTACACGTTATGCTTTTCAGTAAAGATAAGCAGCCCTAAGCAGAGTAGGTTCATACTGAGAGAGTAACATGTAGAGCAGCCAGTAGGAGCTTCTATTCCCATCAAACTGTAGACAACCAATCAAATCAGCCGCTGAGACCCAGACCTGCTCCACATCCACACTTCACAGGAATCAAAAGCACAAGATGCAGAGCACTGTATTTAAAAACAGAATGATCCAGAACCAAATGTAAAAAAGAAGTAGTCATTTTGTTTAAATCCACAGCATTAACCATGTGTTTAAAACTGTGAGCCTGCGTTCATATGTGATCAATGAAATGCTGCTAACGTGATCAAGCATTCATTTGAATACATCGAAGTAGTTGGGTCAGCTGCAGCAAGGAAATGACTGCCTGTTCATGACGCAGGGAGAGAAGATGTCAGGTGGGGTGCCCCCTGTAAAAGGTTCTGGGAAACCCCGCACTGGGATGGCACAACTCAAAGAACTATATGTAGCTGCTGGATCAATAGAGGTCAAAAATAGAGTTTGAATGCTGAGTGTCCCTCCATGCGTGGCACAAGTACACCTAACTCAACAGTACAACATGTGCATCACATTTAGTTCTAAAAGGAGAAATGTTTAATTCAACAGATCTGGTTCAATCCCCCCACATGTTTGAGCAAGATCCTGTACATAGCCTTACATTACTCACAGTGTGTGTGTGTGTGTGTGTGTGTGTGTGTGTGTGTGTGTGTGTGTGTGTGTGTGTGTGTGTGTGTGTGTGTGTGTGTGTGTGTGTGTGTGTGTGTGTGTGTGTGTGTGTGTGTGTGTGTGTGTGTGTGTGTGTGTGTGTGTAATTGGAGGTCCCCATGAGGGGAATCATTCATTTTAGGGTGAAGACTTGGTTAGGTTTAGGGTAAGGTTAAGATGTGTCAACTTGTGTTACTGTCAACATAAAACCCCAAAAGAGCTCCTGCAGTCTGAGAGGTGTTAGCAGAGCAAATATACGGTCTTCTGTACTCTGAGAGGACAGGAGACAGGAGGAGACAGACACTTTAGATTGGGGGGGGGGGGGTCAATGCCAGCCTAGCATCTGAGTTACCAATTGAATGTATGTATGTGTTTTCCTCTTTTGCTAACAACCATTATCACAACACTGAATGTTGCTGAGTACTCTTAGCCTCTAAATGAAATGATTTCATAATAGTACAGGGTTCAACTATTTGTTTGAACTGAGGTTGGTCATCCATTTAACCGTTGTCATTAAAGCCATCAAAAAAAGGAAGATCAAACATGTCGCCCTCTCTACAAGTTACAGATCTGATGGATGCTTTGAAGCAACAAGGAATACTGGCTTTATTGCACCTGTGTTTATTTCTTCAACAACTACTGTGACACAATATACAGTATGCACATCAACCTGTCCTCTGAAAATATGGAAATTATGTTAGAACACTGAAAGCTTTAACTACATCGTAGTGTCAGTGTCACAAATGATTGTTGTTTGTAGAATAGACAAGCTAAACACATATACAATGAACCAATACATTGCAGTTAACCAGCTGTTGGTTCCACTACCTCAGATGTAAGGGCCATCTTTACATGTTTGTCAATTGAACCTCTTCAAGTTTTGGAATGTGTAATTTCAAGATGTCACTTTGGACTGAGATGTTGTGATTATTATTGTTAAGAAGGTGGGAAACATGGGCAATGAAAGCAGCCCTTCTCTGATGGAGATGTGCAACAACAGCTCGTATTGAGGAAGACAAATGACGATCCCTCTGCAGATCACTACAATGGGTATGGCTTTATTACTCAGGTCCCTGCTGAAATTAATGTTATGCCTGATTTAGTCCATGTTGGCGCTTGAATGCACCTACAGTCTGGCAGATAGCATCAGAGCCACTTCATCTCGCTGTGTGAAAGAGGAAATCATATTTTGTTCTTAAAGTGACATGGTAATGCTTTCCTGAGGTCTGGGATCAGCTTCATCTACATGTTCTCAAACAGTCATGTTTCATGTACAGAGATGATAACGTGTTCAGTGTGTGTAAGGAAGGGGTATCCGTGTTATTAAATATGTCGGCTAAAGTAGGTGGCTTTCATTTTTAAATAACACAAGTAATAGCTTTGTTTGCCAGGCTCCTTTTAAGGGGCTCTTGGAACTTGTGTGTGTGTGTGTGTGTGTGTGTGTGTGTGTGTGTGTGTGTGTGTGTGTGTGTGTGTGTGTGTGTGTGTGTGTGTGTGTGTGTGTGTGTGTGTGTGTGTGTGTGTGTGTGTGTGTGTGTGTGTGTCCAAGTTTCTTCACATCTCTTTTTGAGTTTACAGATTGCAAGTCAAGTCAGAGTGTGGGGATTAGAGCCATGCATAAATAAAGGAGCGTAAGTCTCATGGGAATTAAAAGAGCTGGGTACACCGGCTGAGTTTCACACATCATGTGCAGTTAGTCAAGCACATCTCCAGACGAAAGGTTAAGACGACAGGAATCTCTGATTCATTACACACCAGTCAGCAGACAAAGTGTATTCCCAAAACACTTTGGTGCAAGATGGTAAAAATAATGTTGTTTCAACATTCAGGGCTTGTCAACAGAATAAAGGTTTACATACAGGCAATGTTCACGAATAGTTTCATATTCCTTTAGATATCATCACACTTTGATACCTATGGGTATTGTCCACAGTATTCACTAATACATGTCATATCATGTAATGTAAAGCACTTTGAGCACCTGGAAAAACGCTTGAATAAATACAATGAATTATTATTATTATTATTATGATATGTGTTCTTTAAAGTCCTACTTACAGGACCTCCTTATCTGTTTTTGGTGTATTACTTATTGCCATATTTCAGACTTAAACTGTTAATATGAAAATAACATTTATTTCTCATTTAGTCCATCCTAGGCAGAATGATAAGTCATGCTGTTGTAAGTGAACAGCACACAGGTGTCCTCCGTTCTCCTCACCGCCAAGGTTAAACTGAATTGAACATCCCCAGCAGGTGATTAATGCATGAAATATATGCCAAGCTAACTTATTAGCCAGTGGAAAAATAATATGAACCTATAACATGAAGGATGAGTCCATTCAGCTAAGGCTATAAATGAATGAGTAGTGCAGGAGACCACTGAGCGAGAGAGATTCATAGAGGGAGCTTCTTGAATTCTTTCTTCACGTGAGGAGCACGGGATGCATTCTCAAGCAGCACGACATGATGTCAGAGCTTATTAATAATGTAGTCGAATTTATACAAGAAACCAGCGACTCACAAAACAGGGGGTTACGTATTGTAACCCTAGTTATATAAGCACAGGCGGAGCCCTCTACTGGACTCTATGGGTACTACTCTCTATCATGCTGTGCGTGCTTTCACCTACTGAGTTTACGTAAACGTAGCCGGCCAATCGGGGCGAGCCTACCTGAATGCGCGCGCAGGCCCACAGTATATAAAGGCGGCTACACCCGCCGCCCACTATCCTATACACTCTTCAGCGAGCGGACTAGGAAAGACAGGGGCCCCAGGTAGAGGGCTCCGCCTGTGCTTATATAACTAGGGTTACAATACGTAACCCCCTGTTATATTTCACCCAGGCTCCGCCCTCTACTGGACTCTATGGGTACAGTGGGCGGAGCCCCGATGTATACACGCCCTGTCATCCAACAACATCGACCCACCACACCGTCCCTGACCGGCTTTTGGCTAACATCCATTGCATCCCCACTTCCTCCCATCCGGTTGTAACCGTAGAGAAGCCGGGGCCGCAATTTGGATAAGGCACACTCACACACGTTTACCTCGTGTAGAGTGTGCATGGAAAAGATCTGTGCGGAGACTCCGTCTGGAGCCTACCGCGCACCATGTTCCCCAGGTCCCTCAGGAGCATGGGAAAACATAAGTGCACCACGTCCCCCACACTCACACACGCTCCGTGTAGAGTGGGCATGGACAATAGTGAGGAAGGCTCTCCCAGCCTGCCTCCAGCTCTGTATGGGGCTGATTGCGCACCATGTCCCCCGAGTCCCTCAGGAGCATGGGAAAAACACAAGTGCTTTATGTCCAGGGGGGGGGTCAGACACCTGCTGACCCACAGCCACCCCCCCTCTCACCAGTCATGCGTTGCCTCGGCAAGCACAGACGACGAGAAGGAGCCAGACATGTCCAGGAGATAACATTTTATGAAGGAGCCTGGCATAGACCAAGACGCCGACGTGCATATATCTTCTACACTCACGCTGCTGAATAAGGCTGTTTGACACAGCCCGTGTAGAATGCGCACGGACCAGTGGGGAGGGCTCTCCCCGCCCGTCCATAGGCATGTGTAATGCACCCGCATAGCCATCCTGTTAGGCGCTTCTTGGAGAGAGCTTTTCTAGCCACACCATCCCCAAAGCACACAAACAGCTGTTCAGTGCGTCTAATGGCAGCCGTGCGCTCTACATAACATGCTTGCGCACGCACTGGGCAGAGGAGGTGCAATTTAGCCTCCCTGGCCTCAATATGGGGTGGAAGATTAAAGCCACCTAACTGAATAGCCCTTCGGCTGAGTGTCGCCCCGCTACAGTCACCCCGGATCAAAAGGCAGCTTGGGTGCACCGACAGAGCGGTCAGCTCGGACACTCTTTTGGCCGAAGTCAAGGCAAGTAGCAATGCTGTCTTCCATGACAGTGCTTTCAGGGAGGAGAACTCAGGGGCTAATGGTTCTGTGACCAGAGCCTCGAGCACCAACGGCAGGTCCCACTGTGGGGCGGAGGCGTGCACTACTGGGCGCTGCCTCCTGACCCCCTGCAAAAACCGAGACATAAGCGGCTGACTGAAGGCTGACCTGCCTCCAAATCCCTCATGGCAGGACGAAATGGCTGCTGCATACACCTTAATTGTGGAATCAGCCAGCCCCCTGTCCACCAGTATCTGTAAGTAGGTAAGAATAGAGCCCAGCGTGCATGACAGAGGCTCTAGACTCCTTCCTTCACACCATCGCCGGAATCCCGCCCACTTTGGCCTGTAACAGGCTGTGGTGGATTCTGCTCCTGCTGCCTGGATAGTCTGAATAACGTTGTCAGACAGCCCTACCTGTCTCAGCCTGTCCCTCTCAGGAGCCAAGCCTGGAGAGGTTGGCCCAGAGTGGGTAACGCCCCTATTGCCCCTGCTTCCTGAGACAGCGCTCCCCAGACCTGAGGAATAGCCCAGGGCTGGCCCACCATCATCTGTGTTACCCCCGCGTACCACGGCGCCAGGCGGCGATCTGGGGCCACTGACTGACAGCTGCTCCCGCCTCACCCTATCCAGAAGGGGGGGGATAAGGTGCAGCGGTGGAAAGGCGTAAAGCAGCTTCCTTGGCCATGGCTTGTGTGCAAATGCGTCCACCCCCAAGGGTGGATTGTCCCACCGGGCCAGGGAGAACCACAGGGCACAGTGGCTGTTGCGCCGATTGGCGAATAGGTCCACCTCTGCTCTCCCGAACTGAGTCCAGAACTGCTTCACCACCTCCGGGTGAAGCCTCCACTCGTCTGGCAGGGGTCCGCCTCTTGACATGAGGTCGGCCCCCCTGTTCTCCCGTCCCGGGATGTACAGGGCCCGTAGAGACAACACAATCTGTGAAACCCACAACCACAGGTTCTCTGCCGCTGTCAACAAGGCTATTAAGCGGACTCCGCCTTGCCTGTTGATGTACGCCACTGTGGTGCGGTTGTCGCTCCTCACTAGCACATGTCTGCCCTGTATTAAGGGTTTGAAGTGCTGTAGGACCAGCATCACTGCTTGCAGCTCCAGGAGGTTGCTGTGCCGAGCCTCTGTCAGAGGCCAGCAACCACCTACAGCTCTCTCTAGGCACGTCCCCCCCATCCTGTCACTGATGCGTCTGTGAAGACCGTGATATAGGAGGTCACTTGCCCCAGTGGAGCTCCCCTCCGCAGATTCTCAGGGGACCCCCAGAATCGGAGGTTGCTCTCTACTGAGGGGGGGATGATCACCAGACGTCGTTTGTGTCTTGAGATCTAAACGAAGGCCGGTAAACCACCTCTGCGTGTGACGTGCATGCAGGAGTCCGAGTGGCACTACGGAGTGAGCAGCCGTCATGAGACCCAAAGTCTGCATGATGATCAAAGCTGTCACCGTCGCCCCCAGACACAGCCTGCAGACTGCCCGCAGCAGGGATGCCTGTCTGCTTTCTGTCAGGGTGGCACGTAGTCTGCCTGCATCGAGCATCACCCCCAGATATTCTACCTGCTGGTGAGGTATGGGGGAGCTATTCTCCCAATTGACCGCAACTATTTTTCAACCCAACTTGGTTAGGTGTAGGATCAATTGGGCTGTGTGAAACATTGCCCATTCCCTGGACCTGGCCATGACTATGAGGTCGCCCAGATAAAAGAACACCCTCATGTCATGGTCCCGCAGCGGTTGCAGCGCCGTAGCGTGCGTGGGGATAGGGAGTAGCCGAACGTCAGTCTGTTGTACTCGTAGGCTACCCCCTGGAAGGCAAAACGCAAATACTTTCTGTGTTTTGGAGCAATTTCACCATGAAAGTAAGCGTTCTTCAGGTCGATGGTTGTGAACCAATCGCCTGGCTGCACCAGTCCCAGTAACTGTTTCATAGTTAACATATGGAACTTCTTGCATGCAATGTGCTGGTGCAGGCATTTGAAGATCCAGAATGGCCCTGAATTCTCCTGTCTTCTTGGGAACCAGGAAGTACAGGGAATAGTGCCCCTTCTCTCTGACTTGAGAGTGCACATGCCGAGAGGAAACCTATCTCCTCCTGGGATGACAGATTTGCCTCTCTCATGCCTCTGAACGGAGGAGGGATGCTGCAAAACTGGAGTGAATAACCCAGTCTCAGTGTCCTGTCCGTCCGCTCTGTTAATACACCACTGATTTTCCATTCCCCATAACATTGTGATAGGGGATGTGCAATCAGCTGCGGAGCCGCAGCTATGAGGCTGTGGTACTCTCTGGTGGCCCACTCCGCCGTCAAAACCCTCCATAAAAGGAAGTTTGACCCATGGGGGGCTGACACAGAAAGGGCCACTCAGAGAACAAAACGGCCGATTTTTCACTGAGGTCCCTGAACACACCACGGCACGCACCGTGAGAGCGCGCGCTCCGCCATAATGCTGTTTTCTCTCAGAGAGAAAGAGGCATTAATCTGAGCTTCTTCTGTCCATGAACGCACCGCGGCGCGCTCTTGGGGGGGGGGATATGGAATGTGGAGAGAGATGACTCTTACTCTGGGATAAATGCACTCGTTTTTACTGAATGCATTTTACACACACATATCACTCTAGAACTAGAGTTACACTACGTAACCCACTGTTCTTCTGCGGAGGTCCCTGAACGCACCGCGACCACTCTCACGGGGGCCGCGCTTCCTAATGGGTGTCCAATTAACATCGTATGAAAACGGCCTTGCCGATCTCAACGAGACATTATGGGAAAATGTGGAATTGTGGAGAGAGATGACTCTTACTCTGGGATAAATGCCATAGTTTTTACTAAATACATTTTTCACACACACACACACACACATCACTCTAGAACTAGGGTTACAATCTAGGGTTACAATACGTAACCCACCGTTCATGCAACAGGGCCTCTTTTCGACTTCCTGTTGAAAGGAAACCTATATCCTCCTAGGATGATAGATTTGACTCTCTATTGCCCCTGAATGGAGGAGGGACGCTGCAAAGCTTGAGTGAGTAACCCAGTCTCAGTGTCCTGCCCCTCTACTCTGTCAGTACACAGCTTTTGTGGGGCTTCCATTCCCCACAAAACTGTGTTCAGGGGACATGCCAGCAGCTGTGGAGCCAAAGCTAAGAAGCTGTAGTATTCTCTGGTGGCCTACTCCGCTGCCAAACATCTTCTTCGGTAAAGCCACGCTCGCATTGCAGATGAGACAGATGGACTTTGAATTGGAATAGATACAAAAATAATCATCCTCCCACTCGGAGTGAAAATTATATATTTTGGGCTTTTTTGCTTCTGCCATAATTGCGGTCTTGTGTGTGTGCGGACTGTCACTCTTGTTGACACGGACAAAGTCAGCGAAATAGTGCCCACTGCCCACCAGCCACGTCCCGACCAAGCGGCAAACTGTGGGGTAGAGCCGGGAAGCCAATACGGAAGTGCCACACACTGCAGTTCATACATGGTCCGCTAGGGACTGGCTGCAGAAAGGAGCAATTTCCATAGACCCCCATGTTAAAATGCCCAACTTTACAGCAGAAAAAAACATGTTTCTACCCATGGATGCAATAAATATTATTATCGATATAGTTAGATTCCACCTTCATGATTATGGATCTGTGAGTGAATTGTTTTCTAACACGACCCTTTTATTTATATTAGGTCTTAACGTTTTTGCATAAATTAGGGCGTGGTCACGTTGATGGACACGTACATGCCTCACTGTCAGCTAACAGCAACTTGTCCACTCTGCTAGGCTACAACCATAGAGGCTACAACGTTAGTTAGTCATAGTAGCCTACTGTACTTGACCCTTTAGCTTTAGCCGTGTTCGTGGTGATTGTGCCTTTTAGGGAATATTGTTACAAATACCAGACAATTAAAATGTTGTGCTGTGCGCTTGAATGTACTAACAGAACTTCCAAGAAGTCTAAAATGATAATATTATACATGTTAACCCCGTTCGCAGGTGTTTGTGTGCTTGGTAGCTTAGCTTGTTACTTATTAGCCAGCTAAGGACGTAACCCTTTATGCATACATATACATTTTAGTTTATGATTCAGCCTTGGGTAAGACTTTTATAGTCTATGGCTATGACGCCCATAATGCTAAACGGGAGCAAATGTTAATAAGGGACCCAATTATCCCAGTGGTGGCCGCCGGAGCTAACGGAGCCGCAGGGGGCTAGCTCTAGCCGGCGTCCCGGAGCTAGCCCACTGCGGCTCCATTAGGTCCGGGCGGTGGAGTCCGTCTTTTCTCAACGTGTGAATGACAAGCATTAAGAATAACAAAATATAGCTAATTCTCTTGCAGATTGTCTCATTTGATTATGAACGTTTATATAGGGGAACTACACTGTTAGCAGTAACTTGGTATGCATGTATTTCATGTTAGCTTAGCTTCTTAGCCTGAGCTAGCTCTGTTTACTTCCAGTTCGGAGGCAGCAGGTCCCGCCTCGGCTCCGCCTCTTTGCCCTTATTTGGAGCAGGTGGGATTAGACTCTGACGTCACAGTCGAGCCGTTAGTGGCCGACTCAGCCTACTAAGGGCTTCTCGGCAACTTTGCAGAATCCTATGGGTGACGTCACGGACACTACGTCCATTTATATATACAGTCTATGGTCCCGACACATGGGGTCACGCCGACCAATCACAAAGCTTTGGTGCGTTCAAGTGCATTATTCTGGCACGGGAATATTATGTTATAGGACATTAACGATAAAACAGAATATTGTTGTTCTATTTTTAGACACATCTCGCGATCGACTGGGAATCTCCCCGAGATGGTTGGGCACCCCTGTCTTAAACTGTCCTCCGTGGCCGTCGCAGCGAACATAATCCATTACCTCAGAAGCATCTCTTAACCACAGCGGAAGATCATATCAAACAATTACAACTTTCAGGAATATTTGATATCCTGCTGCACCACACTGTTTGATGCTGCTTTGATTGATTGATTGATTGATTGAAAAGTTTATTAACAGCTTGTATATTGGATACAGTACAGTACAGCTCAAAACATACAATTGTTAAGGGGATGCAGACCAGAGAAAGACTTTCGTCTTGTTTACATCAGGGTCCCCCATTTCCAATTCATCATATCATTTAAGACATATAAGACATATTTGACATACAGATGGCTTATTTACAATGTACATACAGGTGGTTTTTTACATACAGATTGCTTATTTACAATTTACATTTTAGATTTCGTTCTAATACATCCTAACCGGACATTTAAGACATACCAAGTCTACAGATATACAGTTAGTAACAGAGTCTAAAATGCGAGTATATACATAGATGGGGGGGGGGGGAAGCTGTCCATTGAACGACAGGTTGAGATTTGTACCATTACCGGGGCCAGTTTTGCAATGCTCTCCCCCGAAGGTGCTCTTTAAGAGACGTTTTGAAGGTAAGTATAGTTTTACTTTCCTTTACAGTTGTGGGAAGAGCGTTCCACCTTGATGTGGCATAATTGCGAAACGTGTATTCCCCATTTTTTGTGCCAAATCTGGGTTTCACATGATTTGTGGAGCTCCCTCTGGTGTTATGATCATGGTATTCCTTGACCTTTGGGAAGAATTTGACATGTACATGGGTACCATAGAGGTGTAGTGGATCTTGTAGACCAGTCCCATTGCAAGTAGCTGTACTCTGTCGTCTACTCTAAGCCATCCTAGGTTGTCAAAGTGGGCAGAGGTGAGGTGGGTTCTAGATGAAAGGTCAAGCAGTAGTCTGACCAGTTTATTTTGCGATGTTTGAAGTTTTATTTTTAGCGCCTTGGAGGTGCTATGGTACCATGACGTGCAAGCATAGTCATAGTACCCTTGAATGAGTGCTCCTGCCAGAGTTTTCAGGGTGTTTTTGTTTACCAGAGAGGAGATCCGGTATAGGAATCTAGTTCTTTGATTGACTTTTTTTATTACATTGGATGCCATTTTGTCACAGGAGAGGTTTGCCTCAAGAATAGATCCTAGGTATGTAATTTCCTTCTTACTTGTGACAATAATGTCGCCCACTGCAACTGAGAAGTCGTCGGATTTGCTGAGATTATGTTTCGAACCGAAGAGAATGGACTCTGTTTTACCCAGGTGTAATGATAATTTATTATCGGCGAGCCAGGTGCAGATTCTGCCGAGCTCGGAGCTGAGGGTTTTTTCAACCTGCAACCTGTTCTGTCAGAGACCAGCAGGGCTGAGTCGTCCGCGAACAGGAACAGGTTGCAGTCACATGCTGATGACATGTCATTTACATAAATTAGGAACAGTAACGGACCTAATATGCTTCCTTGTGGAACACCACAGCTCACTGGGAGGGGGGGGGGGGGGGGACAGAGTACCGTTTACCTCCACCATCTGTTCTCTCCCCTCCAGGTAGGATTGCATCCAGCTCACCGATAGTTTATCAAAACCAATTGCTTTTAGCTTGTCAATCAGAATGGGGTGATTGACAGTGTCGAAAGCCTTTTGTAGGTCCAGCATCACCATGCCGCAGTACTTGCCCTCGTCCACCTCTTGTTTGATGTGGTCGCTCAAATAAAGAAGGCATGTGTCAGTGGAGTGGGATGTTCTAAAGCCAGATTGAAATTCATAGATTAGTTTATTTTCCGCGAGGTACTTTTCGACCTGTTCATATACTATTTTTTCCATGACTTTCGAGATGGAGGTAAGTATAGAGACAGGGCGGTAGTTGCCTGGGTCCAATTTGCTGCCCTTTTTGTGCAGGGGGGTTACTCTTGCAATTTTGAAGTCTTTGGGTACTTTTCCCTGTTTTATGGAGAGGTTAATTATGTGAGCTATGACTGGTGAGATGGCGGTTGCTGTGTTTCTGAGGAATTTGGAGGGGATATTGTCGTGGCCAGTGGCCTTGTTAGGTTGGAGGGCGCTCAGTTTAATGAGTACCTCTGCTGTTGTTACCCTTGCTAGACTGAAATCATCTTTGCGTACCCCTAGGTTTTTGTAGTAGGTCATGATGTGATCTACTCCAAAAAGCCCTGAGTGGGAGGGTAATTTATTTACAAGAGTTGTGGCTATGTTTGTGAAAAAAATGTTCAAGTACTTGGCCACATCCAGTTTGTCTGTGATGAGCCTGTTATCTGTCTTTATGTTTAAGTTAGAAAATCTCGTTTTGAGTTTTTTACTGCAGCCAAGCTGGTTATTGAGTAATTTCCAAAGTTCACAGGGGTTTATTTTTGTTTTCCTCAGTTTTGACATTGATGAAATTCTTTTTGGCAGTTTTGATCATGGAGCTTACGTCATTTCTTAGTCTGTTTCTTTCAATTTTGAGTTCAGTCACGTGGGCCTGGAGTTCACTGCTCGTGCTTTTGGAAAGCATTGACTGACTTTTATGAAACTCAGAGCATTTTTTGTCTCTGGTTTTCATGGCGGTCAGTATGCCGGAGTGCATCCACGGCTCAGCGCGATTTTTTACCCTGGTTGTTCTTAGGGGGGCCAAATCATTGAGTATTGCAGAGAACTTGTGTACCACTGAGCTCATCTGACCAGTCCAGGCTCTCCAGTTCTAGGTTAAAGGCCTCGCTAGAGTAGTTTTTGAGGTCTCTAGATATGACTGTTTTGTGACAGCCGGCCCTTTGTTTTAGCTTTTTGCGGGTACAGAATATCATATAATGATCACTTAACCCGCATGCTATAACCCCTTTACTGGAGATCCTGGACTTGTCAGAGGTCAGAATGAGATCAATGGTAGTTTGTGTTGTTTCACATACCCGGGTGGGTTGCAGTGGCGTTTTCTCCCGGAGGCCAAGGGAAGCCAGGCTTCCCCTGTTTTTTCGGATTGTAGTTATAATTTAAATAAATAATACAAACACTTTGTTTTGTTTCGATAATTCTCCTTTGCTGTGTGTTGCTGCCGGCCCTGCTCTCACCCATTCTCATTGAGTATTTTACAAAGAGTGAAACAAACAGCGCCCCTCTAGATGTTATGGTGAAACAGTAGATTGCAACTCACTGTTGCGAGAGGAGGCTAGCCGAATCTAGCTTCCCTTGGTGAAAAAAAATGGAGGGATTGACCAATCAGATGAGGCCCACGTGATGCCCCTGCCAACCTGTGATTGGTCAGGGCCATGCCAAGGGAAGCTAGCCGCCTCTTGCTTCCCTTCAGAGGCGGCTGGCGGCTGGCGATTTGATTGGACACTGCCATCCAATCAAATCACATCAACATCAGTTTTAATACTGTAACTGTCATCACCGCCGTTAGAAATTATCAAGCAAATGAAGTATTATGGAGGGAGGAGATTTGGCGTACTTAATCAAACATAACTTTACTAAACTTCCGCTACAGCAGCAACTAAAAATTAAATCAGATGACAGGTCAATGCCCGCACTCGAGTTGTGTACGCAGAGGAAAAAGGGAGAGAATCGGACGTTCAATGAGGACAATTATGTCCGCACGGAGTGGCTAACTGGAAGCGCTAAACTTCAGCGTCTAATTTGCTGGCCATGTCTTCTTTTTGACAAGGATTCGTGCTCCCTGAACAATCCTTGGGCACTTCAGGATTCATCGACCTTGCCAACCTGTCACGGGCAATTGAGAGGCACGGTAAATCCAAAAATCACATAGATTGTGTGATTGTCTGCATACATTAATAAGTAAAATGCTAAATTAATAAGGAGAGAGTTTCAGCTGGAGAGTGCGTGCGGACCTGTCGGTTAGATAACAGGCGTGTGCAAGTCCTGCATCTGTGTGATACAAATGTGTGTCAAATGATACCGGGCGCTGTAATCACTCATCTGGTTACGTTATTGACCACCCCCCGACCCAAAAAATGGGCTTCCCCTACATTTTTCCCCACGCCACGCTACTGGTGGGTTGGGTGATTAGCTGGCTGAAGCCGTGCAGATCACAAATCCTACTGAAGGACTTGAAGATGGACGTGTCTTTACGTTGCATATCCGTGTTCCAGTCTCCAATAATAATTGTCTCTACATCCCCCACATCAGCCAAACACCCATCTAATGTATCATAAAAGTCACTCTGTTCCGGTGGTCTATAGATTGTCCCGACTATTACAGATTTAGCATTGTCAAAAAGAATTTCAACCCACACAGATTCAATATTTTCATGATGCAGGTCAGTACGGTTTTTGAAATTGGTGTCTTTATGTATGTACATGCAGACACCACCTCCATTCACGTTCCTGTCCCTTCTCACTACAAGATAATCTTCAATTTCAATCTCTGAATCTGTAATGGAATTGTCCAATTTGGTCTCAGAAAAGCATAATATGCTTGCCTTACCGTTCATGAATAGCTGCCTGAGTTCAGCCAGTTTGTGTCTCAGGCTGTTAGTGTTCAGATGAAAAATATGTAGTCCATTTTGTTGCTTAAATGCACAATGTCGTCAGCTTGCAGATATTTGTCTTTGTCCGTTACAGCAACCGGCTTGTCGTGGTGGGGTGGTGGGGTGGTGGGGTGGTGGTGGTGGTGGTGGTGGGGGGAGGGAGGCTCCGTTGTAGCTTTAGCCGTTGATATGCTAGCAGGGTGGCTAACAACATGGCGGATATTTGTTCCCTCGGATCTCGGTTCTCTTCCTCTCGTCACTGCCTCATGCGTGTCTGTCTGCCGAGGCGTCCCCGGGGGAATCTCGAAGTCTCCGTTTATTCCTTGGTCTCCGCTGTCTCCACGGTCTCTGTTGTCGTCGCGTAGTTGTTGTTGCAGCGGAAGAGATGCTAGTTCTGATGCTAATTGAGATGCTAGCTCCTCGAGCCTGCAGGACTGGCTTCTTGTCTGCACCGGGCCCGGATTCAGATGGATGTCTCCCGCTAACAATAAGACCAAGACGATCATACTTCTTCGGTCTAGTTTGCCTGACGGGGGTAAGTACTTTCGCGTCGGGTTCGCAGTTAATAATGCATGAATGCTTGCACTTCCAAAAGTGAGGTGTTTCCTTTCCCAGCCGTTGAGAAGGTAAAAGTCATTGTGGTTCATTTTATCCCCGCTTTCATTACTCTCCTTCTCTAAGTGATGTTGCCTCATTGATGAGTTGAGGTAGGAGTCCATAATCCATATTGTCAGGAGGATGAAATATGTAAAAAATCGTGAGGAATAACCGCCAAAGCGGGAGCTCTCGAAAATGCGACCATTTATAGTGAAACCGGATGTCCCATCTTAACATTGTGTCCCGAGGGGGAAATGTTTTACTTCCATTAGAGGCTATTAACAATTAAAAGTACATTTGACAAAGAGGGCAGCCACATGCCTGCAGTCTGCCTCAGTGGATGAAGAGCGGCTCACTAACTCTCACAGTCAGAGCAGCGGTTCAGTCTCAGCCCAGCAGCTCAATCAATACTTTGAGTTGAACCATTCCAAAAAGGTCATGGTGCACATTGAGACCCTCCTTTATCTTTGTAAGTTGGGATCGCCACCAGCAACTTGCTTCTTGATACAAACTATTTATCCAAAATTCAAAGAGAATACATGTAGCTGGACGAAGGCTGCTGGTACTGTTCAAGGACATAATTGATTTAATAATAATAATAATACATGGGACTTATGTAGCGCTTTTCTGGAAACTCAAAGACGCTTTGACAGAGAAGTAAAAAAGACAACAAAGAAATACAAAAAGAGATAAACAGAAAATAGGGGGGGAGGGGGGTGGTCAGTGGTTGAATGCAGTGTTGAACAGGTGGGTTTTGAGTGATGTTTTGAATGCTGTGAGGGAGGAAGAATCTCTGATGGATTGGGGTAGTGAGTTCCAGAGGGTGGGTGCAGCAACGGAGAAGGCTCTGTCGCCCCAGGACTTGAGGTTGGCCCGGGTGGGGAGGGACAGGAGGTTGGCAGTAGCAGAGCGGAGGGAGCGAGTGGGAGTGTGTCTGTGGAGGAGGTCAGTCAGGTAGGATGGGGCCAGGTTATGGAGGGCTTTGTATGTCATCAGGAGGATCTTGTACTGAATTCTCTGGGGGATGGGGAGCCAGTGGAGCTTGATGAGGATGGGGGTGATGTGGTCACGGATTCGGGTGTGGGTGAGTAGACGGGCGGCAGAGTTCTGGATGTATTGGAGTTTGTTGAGGATTTTTGCAGGTGAACCGTAGAGGATGCTGTTGCAATAGTCCAGACGGGAGGTGATGAAGGCGTGGATGAGGGTTTCGGCAGCAGTGGGAGAGAGGGATGGACGTAGACGGCCGATGTTTTTGAGGTGGAAGAAGGCTGTCTTTGTGATCTGTTTGATGTATTTGTTGTAGGAGAGGGTTTGGTCAAATATGATGCCTAGGTTCCGGATGTGAGGGGAGGTTTGAACTGGGAAGCCGTCTATGTTGAGGGTGAAGTTATGGATAGGTGTGGTGAGCTTGTTTTGTCCAATGATTATTATCTCAGATTTATCGCAGTTGAGTTTCAGGAAGTTAAGTTGGAGCCATGATTTTATTTCAGTGATGCAGTTTGTCAGAATGGAGTGGGTAGCAGTGGAGATGGACTTGGTGGAGATGAGAAGCTGGATGTCGTCGGCAAAGCAGTGGAATTTAAGTCCATGACGGCGGATTAAGTGACCAAGGGGAAGCAGGTAAAGGATGAAGAGGAGGGGGCCGAGAACTGAACCTTGGGGGAAACCTTGGGGGAGAGGAGCGGTGGGGGATTTGCAGTTATTGATGTAGATGAACTGGTTTCTGTCAGAGAGGTATGATGTGAACCAAGAGAGGGCAGTGATGTTGAAGGTGGTTTCAAGACGGGTGAGGAGGATGGAGTGATTGATGGTGTCGAAGGCAGCGCTGAGGTCAAGGAGGATGAGGATGTTGAGGTTACCAGCATCGGAGGAGAGGAGAAGGTCATTTGTGATTTTGAGGAGTGCGGTTTCGGTACTGTGGTTTGAGCGGAATCCGGATTGAAAAGTTTCATAGAGGTTATTGTCAGAGAGGTGATGCTTGAGTTGTGACGCTACAGCGCGTTCCAGAACTTTTGACAGAAAGGGTAGGTTCGAGATTGGTCTGAAGTTATTAGGGTTGTCAGGGTTGAGTCCGAGTTTTTTCAGAATAGGGGTGATAGCAGCTATTTTGCGGGACGGTGGGACGGTACCAGAAGACAGGAAGGAGTTGATTGCTGTAATGATAAGTGAAGAGAGAGTAGGAACGCAGGCCTTAACAAAGCTGGAGGGGATGGGGTCCAGGGTG